>NC_054702.1:108124226-108144226 GCF_016097555.1 Gigantopelta aegis | reverse complement strand
TTTAACTTGTCTATGACCAACAATACGCCATTTATGAACAAGTGGTCGTTAGGCAGAAATATGCATGTCTTTTTGCCCAGACAAAATGTACGTGGAGACCTTTATATACAGGTGTATTATGCAAGGTGCCCTGTATACGAAGTTGGTCTGTAATAAGGGATTAACGGACGGTGATTCAACATTTTATACATTTAACTGTTGGTTCTGCTATATACTAGCGAGCACGTGCAAGAAACCACCTCTGTTAAAGTACAACCTGTTTCAGAAACCACCATGTTCTCTCTAGACCTCTATAAATTTACAATTAAACTACTGAAAATTACAGGTAGCCGTACCTGCCATAAAATAACTGGGTGTGGGAGTGTGTGGGGTGGGGTGTGTGTAGTAAATCAATGAATCAATATTTATTGTAATTTTTGTATAATAAATATTGATTGATTGATTTACTACAGAGCCGGTACAACTCGCATACATATTATGTTACAGAACATACAAATCACGGATGTTACATATATTATGCGAATAAACAGAATAAACATTTACACGGGAAACTACTGGCTGACATTCAGTTAATTTCAATACATACATAATACATTACATATACATACACATATACACATATAGGTCATGTTATAGATGAGTTGATTTTTTTTCTCTCAGTATTTATGAATATAGATTAATTTGTTAATGTACGATTATTCCTGTTTTTTGAAAACAGGAGTGAATAAAATGGGCTATATCTGATGCTACGTCATTGGGAGGGTCCATCAGAGTAAAATAGTGTTTTAATATTAGTTATATTGTATCCTTTCTTTTTTAATTTATCAGAGATGGCTAAGTCTGAGGTCATTATAAAAGGGACATATAACCAGAAAATGTGTTTCATTTTCTATCATGTTTACGACACAATTTGTACATTTTCTTTGATCAGCTGATATGTTCTTGTACCTGCCCATTTCAATTTCAAGTGGATCTGTACTGATCCGTAAACTAGTCAGATCCTTTTCTAGTTTTAATGTTTTTAACATGCAGCAAATAATCTGATACTTTAATACTGTTATCAACCATATGATTTGAGTTTATAAAATTGTTCTGTGCATTGTATGAATAGTTCTTGAAATTTGTTTTTCAAATTGTTAGATATACTTGCAAAAGGATGAATAATAGTCTCTCTTTTTTTCAGGCATTTTTTATGAGGCCAATTGACCCATCCAACTTCTGCTAGTTACTACTGTAGATTAATAAAAATATATATTGATACAGAAACATATTGCATTCATCTGTCTAGTGATTTGACCTTTAACTCTGCGCTTACGTGCTTTTGCTATCCATGGGAACCAAACAAAACTGTTTTACTTAAACAAAAACCAAAGGTTCCGAGGGATGTTTCACCGATACCCCATAACATTGGTTTAGACTAGGGACTATTATTACATTTGGTAATCATTGCACTTGGTCTGGTGAGTAAAATATTATGGCATATTAATATATATAAAAAATATACCCAAACATATATATATGTCGAACTAATGTCCAAGCATGCTGCACTTAGCACTCAATCCTAAAAAAGGTGTTGTTTGTGTACGAGACAAAAACGCGAAAAGTAAAAAAGTTTAAAATTAACAGCAAAAACGATATTACATACCAAAGTGTAAGGTATAACAGTTATATCACAGTTTTATGCACTTCTCAGAAATGTATGGTCAAAGACATTTTAGTACATTGTTTTTATTTACCTGTTGACTGTTGAATTAAAAACAAATCGGGCTTGTGCTAAAACAATAGAGTAGGATAGGTCTTCATATATATCTGAGTTGTAAAGAGCTCGCCTGAGGTGCGATGATATACAGGATCGATCATCTCCAGTGAACCCTGTGTTTTGGGAAAAAGCATGGAAAAGATCCCTTCATCATTAAGAAAAGCCCCTGTGGTGGCAGCGGGTTTATGCTATTTCAACCGACCGAATCTCGAAATAACCATATTTCAGACACCAAATAGCCATAGTTTAAAACGGCTCTTGAAGGTGTCATTAAACACATATTGTTTTTTCCCCCCTTCTTTTGCTCTTGAGTAAAACTTTGCAAATTGTGCTAATTATGAAGTAAACCAATTACCTCTGGGTATGAAACACACATCAAACAACCTGTATGGCCCGGAATGCCGCTGGCGTCTTTTGAAGACACCTGTTAAAGATAATAACGAGTTAAACCGCTCGATTTTGTCTTCCGCTTTCAAACGCCAAGTTGCCTGAAGCAAGCTGAAGCAAGCCATAGTCTTTTGCAATGGTTTGTTTTTCATTAAAAATATTTTTGAGTAGAATGGACTTTAAACAAAGAAATGTCACTCGTTAGACTGCAGTTTAAAGTGACCAAGTTGTAAGAGGATTCTGTACTTTTAATCCGTGACGACTGGAAAAGTGCATTGCTGACATAATTCCTTCCAGACAGTGCACCACGACTGGTATATCAAATACCGTGCTATCCAGCCTGTGGGTGGTGCATATAAAAGATCCCTTGCTACTAACGAAAATATGTGGCGAGTTTCCAGATTTAGGTTGAAATCACCTAGTTCCGATACAAAAGGACTTCGTGCCAGAGACTATTATTCTAACCCTTGCGTCTGATGCCGTTATCGCATGCGTTCAAAGCATTTACACCAGCTGCGTCCTGGTTGCAACAGATAAAAATAATTTTAATGTATTGTTATATTATGCTAGGGTCAGACTGTCAACTGCCAGCACTCTAAAAGTTTTATTTATAAGTACGGGTCCTGGACAGTCGTAGAAGTCGTGACAGTTGGTAGTCTGACACTAGCATTAAGGGTATTAAAAATAGAGCTGTGTGCTCCAAGGCCTGTTTTTAATTTGTTAATAATTTTTCCTTTTTGATTTTACAGACTGCGACAATTGAGGTGGCATCCTTGTTGGTGAGTATCCATGCATTGTGGTAATTGCTGATTGTGTTACACTCGTTGTGATGCCAACGACCACATGTCGAATAGCGGATATGAAAGCTTGTTGTAATTCAAAGTTAATTTTGCCTCCGAATAATTTCGTACAAAAACAAAATAAATTAGGAAATAAAATAAAGTGTGAGCTACTACAGTTAAAAAGTCATCATTCGACAGATATGTTACAATCGCAGCACACTTGGTCGAAGTGTGAGCTACTACAGTTAAAAAGGCATCATTCGACAGATATATGTTATAATCGCAGCACACTTGGTCGAAGAAGTTACACAAGTGCCTGAGAGATGACCCATAAGGAAAATATTTGATGTGCTAACTGATGGGTGCTCCATCTAAACAATTTGACCTTTGGATGATCTCCAAATACGCTTTCCCAGTATGTGAAAAACAACAGTGGGCGGGATCTAACTTAGTGGTAGAGCGCTCGTCTAAGCTTACTAGGTCTGAGGGTCGAACCTCCTCGACGGGCCCATTGGGTTTTTCCCGTCCCAATCAGTGCTCCACAACTGGTATATCAAAGTCAGTGGTAGATACTGTTCTGTCTTTGGAGAAAGTGCTGCTAATTAATCAATCTGCTCTAGTGGTGTTGTTAAACAAAACCAACGTTTAACTGAAGAACAAAATTGCAATGTTACATTCTAAATTAAATGGTACCGGAGAAACCGTGATCGACCGAGATGTGTAACCTTTAAAACGAGTCAAAACACCAACCTATTTATTACCGGTATTTAGTTTTGGTCAGTATTTCCACTCCGCTGTCATATTGGTTACCATGGTTACCATATAATGTAATAATGTTATTACTTAAAATAATGTTATACTATGTGTGTGTGTGTGTGTGTGAGAGAGAGAGAGAGAGAGAGAGAGAGAGAGAGAGAGAGAGAGAGAGAGAGAGAGAGAGAGAGACTAAATATGACATAAGTTTATTAAATTATAAATGAAAACCGAACAATACAAGATGTTATGCTGTTATGAATTTATTTTGTGATTATTACAAAGTCATCTTGCACACTGTGCGAAGGTCTCACTACACAGATGACTTCCGGGTGAGAGTTCATTCATCACGGTCCACTATAGTTCCTAATTGTAACACATGTTATGGTTCACATATTCACTTCTAGGAAATGGTGAAGAATTAAAACAATATGTATGTTTAATTGTAAGCCTTCTGGCTGTATTTTGCCCATGTTATTTTCTAATATTGTGCATCGACCTTTTGGGACATGGGTATATAGCGCAAGTGACAGCCGGAGTGAATCGATTAATGAACCACCTGTTCGGACCGGTACTACAGCCAGATGCGGTCATATAGCCAAAAACTGAGACGGAAATGTTCTCAATTTTGCAGTGAAAATAAATGCTTATATAATGTACGTTCGCAATGGTGTATGTTGTTGGTGCCAACGAGAACCCGTTCTATGGGCAATCTTCACTTGAAGTTGGGCAGTTTAACATGGGTTTCAATGGCAGATGACATCTGTGTAGTGAGACCGAACATAAAACTATTTACCCCATAATGTCGACTTCTGGCTCCGAGGCTATGTGAAATATTTAACATATGTAGCCAGTCACAGCGATCACTTCGTGTCTTACGTGCAAAGAGTTATTTTAGTTCGATTCCGTGCGGATATTAACCACATTCTCCAAAAGTCCATCTTTGACTTTTGAATTTGGTACTGAAGAAATCATGTGGTTTTTCATATTAAGTCTGTTTCCTACGTGAAAGTTAATTCAAGTTTGTATTAAGAACGATGCCAATTTCATTACAATAGGGAATAAAACTAATCTAACGAAAATTTATCATGCGAGCATCCTCTATAGGTGATCTACACAGATCAAAAGTCGTTTGCTTTATTTCATTAACTTCGTTAGTTTTATGGATATCGTATCATTATGGTATTCTCGTTAAATGGTTTCGTCTGAGCAATGTGTTTTGGAATGTGTTCTCTAGACTCCATTAGCCATGTCTGCAAACAGCTGGTAGCATCCAGGGAACATGTGGTTATTTCGATCCCTCTACACGTGCAGGGCCATCGTGTTTTACCTCTAATTAGTAAAACTAACTTCGTGGTCGGTATTATTAAATAGAACACTTTGGTATGCACATCAAAAGTGATAGAAAATAAATGTTTTCAAACTATTATCGTGAATTTGTAGTACATGCAATTAATTGTTTGGATAAAATCAAAATTAACATCTTTAAAACAGCATTTCAAACGCATTTACAATTCCGTGACTTGTTTAGAAACATATTTTTCTCGTCTTATTTCTACTATAATACCATGGTTAACGGCTTTATGATATTTTTCTCGTCTTATTTCTACTATAATACCATGGTTAACGGCTTTATGATCTTTTTCTCTTGTCTTATTTCTACTATAACACCATGGTTAACGGCTTTATGATATTTTGTTCGTCTTATTTCTACTATAATACCATGGTTAACGGCTTTATGATCTTTTTCTCTTGTCTTATTTCTACTATAACACCATGGTTAACGGCTTTATGATCTTTTTCTCTTGTCTTATTTCTACTATAATACCATGGTTAACGGCTTTATGATCTTTTTCTCTTGTCTTATTTCTACTATAATACAATGGTTAACGGCTTTATGATCTTTGTTTGGATAGCCAAATTTGGATACCTTCATTGTATACTGCCTTGTACTTTGAACCTTATTGATAAAATCTTGTACTCCGTAAATATAACCTTGTCGGTAATTGCTTGAACTCCGTACACTGTAAATACAACTTCTTGTCAGCCTGCTTTGTACCCAGTAGACAGAACCTTGTCGGTGATTGCTTGAACTCCGTACACTGTAAATACAACTTCTTGTCAGCCTGCTTTGTACCCAGTAGATAGAACCTTACTGGTGAATTTTTATATTCATGAAGCTTTATCGATGACTTGTACTTTGTACCCCGTATACAGAATTATGTTGATGAATTTTTTTATGCTATGTAAATAGAACCGTATTCGTGATTTCTTACACTTTGTATTCTGGAATTAGAACCTAATTTTATGAATTGTTTTGGTACTCAGTAGATAGATTTTGTGTACTTTATATTTCATAGATATAATCTTATTTAAAGAATTCTAGTACTCAGTAGATATAACCGTATTTGATGAGTTCTTGTACTCTCTAGATATAATCGTATGTGATGATTTCTTACACTCTCTCTAGATAGAACCGTATTTCATGATTTCGTGCACTGTCTGCAGATAGAACCCTATTTGATGAGTTCTTGTACTCTCTAGATAGAATCGTATTCGTGATTTCTTACACTTTGTATTCTGGAATTAGAACCTAATTTTATGATTTTTTTTTGTACTCAGTAGATAGCTTTTGTGTACTTTATATTTCATTGATAGTATCTTATTTAAAGAATTCTAGTACTCAGTCGATAGAACTGTATTTGATGATTTCTTGTACTCTCTAGATAGAATCGTATTTCATGATGTTGCACTGTCTGTAAATAGAACCGTATTTGATGAGTTCTTGTACTCTCTAGATAGAATCGTATTTCATGATTTCGTGCACTCTCTATAGATAGAACCGTATTTCATGAGTTCTTGCACCCTCTATAGAAAGAACCTTATTTCATGAGTTCTTCCACTCTCTATAGATAGAGCCGTGATTGATGAGTTCTTGCACTCTCTATAGATAGAACCGTATTTGATGAGTTCCTGCACTCTCTATAGATAGAGCCGTATTTGATGAGTTCTTGCACTCTCTGTATATAGAACCGTATTTGATGAGTTCTTGCACTCTCTATAGATAGAGCCGTATTTGATGAGTTCTTGCACTCTATATAGATAGAACCGTATTTGATGAGTTCTTGCACGCTCTATAGATAGAGCCGTATTTGATGAGTTCTTGCACTCTCTATAGATAGAGCCGTATTTGATGAGTTCTTGTACTCTCTATAGATAGAACCGTATTTGATGCGGACGTCTGGCGATGCCAACAGCACTGATCCCCAACATTACGACGGATTCGTCAAGGATATCCTGGATCACGTGACCAAGATGATGAATTTGGATTATACGATCCACGTGTTACCAGGACAGAAGTTTGGAAGTGTCAGCAGCAATGGGACGTGGGACGGTCTCATCGGAGAAATATTATACCAAGTATATACATAACAGCATAGATAATGGCACATTTAGTGTATTAAGTTTAATTTTATAGGTCAAATTATTTCCTGAACATGTTAATAAAATTAGTTTAATTGTTATTTATGAAATATATGCACGTACGTATGTACGTACATAAGCACGCACGTACGCACGCACACGCACACACTACAGAGAGAGAGAGAGAGAGAGAGAGAGAGAGAGAGAGAGAGAGAGACAGACAGACAGACAGACAGAGACAGACAGAGAGAGAGAGAGAGAGAGAGAGAGAGAGAGAGAGAGAGAGAGAGAGAGAGACAGACCGACCGACAGACAGACAGACAGACAGACAGAGAGAGAACAAAACATTCATTAAAAGCACGTTTCGTGCACCCATTGTATTATCATTTTGATACCACTGTTATAACTGCCAATAGTTTAATTGTAGGCTATGTTTGGAACAGAAACCGTTTTATATAAGTACTATTTGTGTTTCTGCTCCAGCAATATTTTGATCAATCAAACTTGCTGTAAAACATCTTACTTTTGACATATTTTACATTTCTTCTTACAAGAGTAAACTTTAACGAAACTATTTGAATTTTCTTATTTTAACAGAAACGTCATTTGGCAGCAGCTCCTCTCACAGTGTCATCACAACGCAGAGAGGCTATCCATTTTTCTATTCCTTTCCAAAACTTCGGACCTGTGATAATATTGAGGAAACCATCTTCGGGACAAAATTCATTCCAGGAAAGAATCTCCCGCCTTTTTTTACCCCTAGAACAGAGTGTGTGGATGATGTCACTCATATGCTATTTCGGTGTCAGCACGATCATTTATATTATTGCTCGGTTTAATCCATACGAGTGGCGACAGATGGCGAAAGATGGCGAAGCGACTCATCGTGAAGCCGAATCCTTCAACTGTAACAACTCATTTTGGTTTACCATCAGCTCGTGGATGTGGCAGGGTTGGTATTATCAAATATAACAGGTTATAGTTCTTAGCAAAGCATTCTTAACATGATGCATGTTTGGTTGTCTCTCTTTTTTGTTGTTTTTCTTGGACAGAATTGTAGTATTGTTTTCCAACACATATTATACAAATGTTTAAATACATTACCGGTAGGTTAGTTTTTAAACTGGCAAACATCATTATGATCGACTGCAACATTTGAATGGGATTTCGATACTTTATTTTAAATTTGTAGCAGGATCAATAATACACCATTATACACAAACGTAGCATCTACATATGTGTATGTCTGTTTTTCTGTTTGTGTCTGTGTATTTATCTGCCTGGCTGTGTATCAAATCTATTTAATATATCTAATATATCCGTCCATCCACCACATCGATCTACTGTATACTGATTGTTATTTTAGTAAAATATTCTGGGAATGGCAGTCTTCTTTGTGACGATGTAAGAGGGATGCAATCTCCATGAAAGGATCTCTTAAGGAGCGGCTGTCAGAGATTCGTGGAACCATCTACCATTGTACCAAATGCTCATTCGAGTCTGCATTTGTGCGGAGATTCGGCCCTAATCATGTGTTGCGGTTTTGTTGTTCAGACTGTAATCTACAAACTATAAAACTTTATTTCTTCCAGGCTACACAAGAACACCGAGATCCCTAGGCGGTCGTCTGGTGGCGTGTTTCTGGTGGATCTACGTAGTCTTCTTCCTCGTGACCTTCACCGCCAGTCTGACAAATCTGCTGAGGCTGGGTCCGAACCACCAGGAGGTAGAGAGCTACTACAAGATTCGAGGACTCCAGGACCTCGTGAAGCAGTCAGACGTCAAATACGGAATGCTCAAGGGCGGGACAACCGAGCAGTATTTCCGCTTCGCTCATGTTGCATACATACAGCAGATTTACAGGACTGTCTCCAAGAATGACCGCCTGGCTGCGTCTGTCGAAGATGCGATAAGTAAGGTACGGAATAGCTGGAAGACTGCCTACGCTTTCATCATGGAATCGACAATGGCTAAATACCATGTGCGCCAAGAACCGTGTGATCTGTATTTTGTGGGAGATTTCAGCATCAGTGGATCTTACGGGTTTGGTTTCAACAAAGCTTGGACCCACGCTGATGAGCTGGATGTCACGCTGCTACAGATGCGAGAAAACGGAACTCTTCAGCTTCTGGAAGACAAGTGGTTCGCTGGGGCGTGTCGCTCCATCATGCTGAACCCGTCCCTGGAAGACTGGGTGAAGATTCCTCCATTCTTCAGCGTGGATCTGGGCACATTCTCCGGAGCCTTAATAGTGCTACTGTTTGGTGTAGTAGCTGGAGGTCTCATATGTATTTTTGAAATCGTCATCTACAAAAAGGCAGAAGCTGTGAGTATATATGTATTGAATCCGATTACACGGGATTAGATTTAATCACATGTGCACGCAAGAATGTGCGTATATTTAAAAAAAAAAACCCCATCTAAGTCTTGAATATCTCATTTTATACAGAGATTAAATTAACATTTTAAGACGCAAATTTCATTTATCCGTAATCCGTATACGTAATGTAACATGCCAAGAATGATCGGATACGCATATGCGTACAGAAGATGCATAAATGGAATCATCTCAACCCATTTGCACCGTTCGTGATTGATGCGCATTACGGATTACGTGTAAATTAAATTTGCGCCGAACTCCGTTCTCGTATATATATGTTAGTTACATGTATGGGCTCTCTCTCTCTCTCTCTCTCTCTCTCTCTCTCTCTCTCTCTCTCTCTCTCTCTCTCTCTCTCTCTCTCTCTCTTCCTTCACAAACATTAAAAAAAGAACAATAGAATAAGGTTATCAGCATTTCATAATTTCTCTATATCTTTACTTTGTGTGTTAAAACATTTCATTGTTACCTACATTTAGTATTGTATGATGTTTTATTTGAACAGCCCGAGAATCCCGAAGCACACATCATATTACAAACCCAGGACGCAGCTGCCGACCACAGCGCCAGTTCAACCCACCAGTCTGCCGCCACCAACGTGTAGTCCCCTCAGAGCTGTTATGATAAGATCAGACTACCAACTGTCACGACATGATTTGGCCGACCACTCGACTTCTACAACTGTCCAGATGCAAATCTGAGCTATCTCACAACTCGACTCTCGCCGTGTACACCTACGACCGATTAGTTGTTAATCTGAGCGCACCAGTCGTCAGTTGGGAGTGGGGAGAAGTAGGGGAGAAGTATAACGCAACTGTCGAGTTGGCCATCTCCGTCGTGACAGTTGACAATCTTAGCCTAGCTAGCATTACATACACGATCTCGTCAAATCCCTGGTGCTACTGAAAGTAGAACTGTGAAACAAACGAAACTAGGATCATGATGACATATCAATATATGCATCACAAATATCTCTAATACTGATGGTGATGAACGTGGTGATGATTATGATTTAATCAACCCAATACAAATGGTGATACACTAATCTACTCATGTCTGAATGCCAAAAATACCATTGTATAGTCCAACTAGTAAATGAGTCAAATATGGAGTGGTGTGTTTCGCATACAAATGCAATCTGTCTTGCGGCATTCGGTCTATTATTTACTAATGCAGAAATATAAATGTGTGAAAACTAATCGACTAAATGTATTTAAAGCAGTATTATAATAGAATATAATACCATAGAACATTAAGCCATTTGTAATAATGTCCTGCTGTTTCTACGTATTGCGAAGATGTTGGGGGGTTTTCATAAAATGTATTTAGCTAACAGAAACAATATTTTTGTTGCCAAGAACTAGTGCATCAAAAGGCAACTCTCCAACAAGAAAAGTTCATAAATGGAGGCATTTTAGGTTTTGGTCAAATTCATGTCCCTCTTTGTTCAAAGATACTGATTTTTAAACATCTTGTTACGCTGATGTATTTACTGTTATGTTGTACTTATGTAAGTAATATTTATTTATTTATTGTTTATTTATTTATTTATTGTGTTTGTTTGTTTGTTTGTATTTGTTTGTTTGTTTATTTCAATACGTTAATGTTAGGTAGTTCTACAATTTTACGTCTTATCACAAGGTGTTTGGAAATTAACTCGAACACAGAAGCTTCATCTAACTGGCCTGGATTCATCTCACAGCGAAGAACATACAACCATTAAAGCTGTATTTTATAATCAACCAATTAATATGTAAAACACAATATATACAAGTGACATTTATTTATGTAAATATGAGCTATAAGCATTTTTGCGTAAAGAAATGAATGTAAAAATAAGTTTATAGTAGAATGATAGACTGAGAATGGGCGAAATAACTACAAACATTAAAGGGACATTCATGACTTCGCTGCATTGTAAGATGTTTCAGACTAATAAAGTATTTCTACGATTAAACTTACATATTAAATATATTTTCTTGTTTCGAATATCAGTGTCTGTATATTCAATGTGTTTCTGGTCGTCTTAATATTTGTAAGAAGCCCAAACTAGATTTTGTCTTCAAATAATTTCGTACGTACGAACAAATGATATTTTAGGAAATAAAATAAAATTTAACCTAGTACAAATATTAGAACGATCAGAAACACGTTTAATATACAACCACTAATATTTTATGCAGAAAAATATATTTGAAATGTAATTACATTCGTTAAAAAGTCTCTGTTAGTCTATAAAATCTTAAAATTGCAGCAAACTCAGGAATGTCCCTTTAACAGCCGCCCTGTGAATCTTGAACATTGTTAATACCGAAGTGGCCACGTGTGTGTGTGTGTGCGTGCGTGTGTGCGTGTGTGCGTGCGTGCTGTATTTGTGTTCCGGAATGACTGCCATAAGCCTGTCTTTATGATACTATACGGCTCACTAACAAAATTGTACTGCATATTGTTTCTTCGGGCTGCTACTCAAGAGTTGAGGACTTTTTAATTGTCCCAAAACAAGATGGTTTGTTACTGGACTTGGTTATCTAATAAAATAAACATAACCCTAAAGAGATTAAGTGCATAATAAAAACAAATGTGCCTCTTTAATCCTAATTCGTTGTTTTATCCGTTAAATCGTGAAATTTATATGTGCCTTTTATTAGCTCAGACTTTAAAATATATTTACGTAATCAAATAAAATACACTGTACGTAACCTGTTTCTTTCTTTTTTCCTTATTTGTTTTGTTTTTTGAGGGGAGGGGGTCAATGGTGTTGAAGATTCACACGCTTGGATGCACTAACAATTAGGCAAACATACTATCGTTTTACCTTTCTCATCATCTCCCTATCTTATTCTCCCCTCTCCCTATCTTATCTCCCCCCCCCCCCCCCCCCTCCTCTCTCTTGCTCATGTTTTCTGCACGAGAGTGTGTCGTTAAGTAAAACATTCCTTCCTTCCTTCTTTTCTCCTCAGCTTGGCCGTAGGATTGAAGCTAATTGAAATCCAGTCTCAAACTATTTAATATCATAACAGACTGAAGAGGCTTCTTTTGTATGTATGTATAATAATGAAAGTTGGTTTTTGCAGCAGTCCGAGATGCAAGTTGGATTGCTTGCAGGTTTCTCTCTTATAAAACAAAGCTACTTGTAAATTTCGTCACATATTTTTATGGTGTAATTGTACTGTTGTAAATAGGTTTTAGGAAATATGTACACTCTATGATGATGAAAGGAAGAATGGTAAAGCAACTATGAATAAATAAAATGCCTCAGGAATAAGGTACACGGTGTGTACTTATAGTTACATATTTCTAGGCTTGCTTGTTGTGAAGATTTAAATACTAACTAATGAAATGTGAACCCGTTAACGGTTTGTGATACTCTCGAGTATTTTGTAAGTTTACCTTTTGTTTTACTTTTCCTTGTTTCAATAAAACCATTTATTGTCACAATTGTTTTGTGGAGTTTTTGCTGGGGAGTCATTCAGAAATGAAAGGAATATACGTCTCTCTCTCTCTCTCTCTCTCTCTCTCTCTCTCTCTCTCTCTCTCTCTCTCTCTCTCTCTCTCTCTCTCTCTGTGTGTGTGTGTGTGTTTATTTATTCAAGGCAAAGCATACGGAATTAATTTTGGGTAAAATAGTTCTAAACACGCTTACTCGTCGGTGTAATGTTATGATATCATGTTTCATTGTAACAGCTATCAACGTCCGCTTTTCGTATGTGGACGTGTTACTTCATTACTGTGAACAGTAGGAACGGTGTGAAGTAAGACTTTGATATCCCGTATCTATCTTCGTGTATAGCATCGGATCGAATTTCACCGATATTATGTTACACGACATTCATTTTATCACCAAAATCACCGCCACCACATCCCGGTCCTACGCTAACGGGTACGGAGGCGGGTGATATGGCAACAGCAGTTGTTTTTACAGTGGAAGAAACATTTTGCCGCGAAACCAAATGAACCATTGGCAATAAAAATGTATTTGTTGTAATAATAAATAAAAACCCTGTGTTTGTTGCAATAAAAAAAATGTGTTTGTTGCTGCCGCAAAATCTATGGGATAAAAAGTAGAATGTGCCATTTCTTTAAAAAGTACTTCTTTGTCCATAAATAAGGACAACAATGAATGGCATTTGAGTAAATGGTCTTCATAATATCGTTTGTTTTTATCATTGACAAAATTAATACGTGACTTAAGAATAGAGCCGAAGAGTGCTCTAGATGCTTATGGCTGGTAAGTCGTTTGCTAAACATGACCGTTGCTCGGTCCCAACATTACGTGTGACGTCAATAACGTGTATAGCCGCCAAGTGCCCGGATGTCCACCTCAACCCTCCTCCTCCAACGAACCATGTAATGCATCCCTGGGGTAGGTCTAGCCCGAGTACTCTGACAGTAAGAGAGCTAGACGGACATATGGACAGTTATTAACGCTCTCTTAGATACCCGTCTCGCACTCTTACCGTCAGAGTACTCGGGCTAGATTAGGTTCTGCCATGCTCGGTGCAATGCGTGTTCCAGTTCCTGTAAATTAGTTCAGCTTATCTGTATGGCACGTCATAACGTCCCAGATGTGTTCCAGTTCCTGTCAATTAGTTCAGCTTCTCTGTCTTACACGTCATAACGTCCCAGATGTGTTCCAATTCCTGTAAATTAGTTCAGCGTCTCTGCCTTACACGACATAACGTCCCAGATGTGTTCCAGTTCCTGTCAATTAGTTCAGCTTCTCTGTCTTACACGTCATAACGTCCCAGATGTGTTCAGGTAATGTAAATTAGTTCAGCTTCTCTGTCTTACACGTCATAACGTCCCAGACGTGTTCCAGTTTCTGTAAATTAGTTCAGCTTCTCTGTCGTACACGTCATAACGTCCCAAAACAATAACTTGCTCTCGTCAGACCAGTTGTTTTTGTCAGCGAAATGAACTTTTTTACTGGGATGTATGCGACCATTGGAACTGATTGAACGCTGGAACGCTTCTCGTTTCGACAGCCTGCACCACCAGGTTGGATTCTTTTTTAGCGAGATTCATTGCCTCCACGTCATTTCTCCGGCTGACTAGGTCGACTTGTGTTTTCGTCACTCGTATGACGGCCATTCTGCAGAACGCCACGGTTGTTCGCGTTTAGTTTCTACATGTCCGAGCCTGTCCTAGCAGCAATGGAAGATTGACCGCCCCACTCTAAGAAGAAATAGGAAGTGGGGTCGGCCCCTACTAATCCTTTTCTAGACTTTACTTTGCTTTATAGTGATACCATCTCGTATCCTCCGGAGTCGGGCCCGTCCGCACCATTATACCAACCCATGACAACTGGACTATACACGTCTGGTACTCTCTCTCGTTCAGACGGATCCGGCTTCTTAAGATCTGTATTTCAGCACAGCACATCACCTTCAACGTCTAATGACTGTCAATCTACGGGTTTTCTTGACGGGATGCGACCCATCTCGTCCCTATAAGCTGTGCACCCAAACGACCTTAACAAGGCCACTCACGTGGACATATAGATCGGACTTTAAACTTTTAGACCTTCGTTCAAAATTTTATGTCGAAATTACTTTCTTTTTTAATATTATTAAACAGTCCGATCCTCTCTTCATTCTTTTATTTATTTTTGGACTGTCATTCTAAAATGCTCCAAATTATATAAATATTCGGCCAGCAGTCAATTATTTTTATTTTTGGCTTGTAACTTTTTATTTATTATATATATTTTTTAAAATTCTATTAACTTTTTTACTAATTGCTATTATCAAAATTCTGCCCATTTTCAACTCCACCCTCCACCACCCATCCAGAGTCAGGCCACCGATCTTATCGGAGGAAGGACTCGGGATGGTGTTCGAAACCCTAGTGGTATATGGGCACGTTAAACTAGTTATCTATCTATCTCTGTCTTACACGTCATAACGTCCCAGATGTGTTCCAGTTTCTATAAATTAGTTCAGCTTCTCTGTCTTACACGTCATAACGTCCCAGATGTGTTCAAGTACATGTAAATTAGTTCAGCGTATCTGTCTTGCACGTCATAACGTCCCAGACGTGTTCCAGTTTCTGTAAATTAGTTCAGCTTCTCTGTCTTGCACGTCATAACGTACCAGACGTGTTCCAATTTCTGTAAATTAGTTCAGCTTATCTGTATTGCACGTCATAACGTCCCAGATGTGTTCCAGTTCCTGTAAATTAGTTCAGCTTCTCTGTCTTGCACGTCATAACGTCCCAGATGTGTTCCAATTCCTGTAAATTAGTTCAACTTCTCTATCTTGCACGTCATAACGTCCCAGATGTGTTCCAGCGCGTTCAGATCTGGACTTGTGGCGGCCAGTGGTCGTGATGGCGTTCTGCTAGAGCATCTCTGTTACCTGTCGAGAACACGGGCGTTCGGGTCCTGGTCTGAGTTTATGGGTGTGTTTAGTACCAGTCTATGGAACAATAATCATACACCTATAATCCCAGACCGACCCGGACGCCCGTGGTCCAGAACGGCGTGGTCTCGTGTTGTCGTCCATGTAGATACGTCTGGTAGTCAGAGGATGCACAGTAACCAGCAACGGCGGGACGACTGTTCCTGGGCGAGTACCGTTTTTGTTTTGTTTGTTTTTTCCCGAAACACAACAATAACTTGCTCTCGTCAGACCAGTAGATCGTCCTCCTTGTTCTCGTGTTCCAGCCACGTCTCGCCAAAAGAAACACGTCAGACGGTTCCTACGAAAACGATCTGATAGAACAAGACATTTGATCACCTCATTGATCAACCATCTGTTGGTTTGAGTCGATTTCTTAGTATCCATAATAAGAATTGTATGTAGAGTAGAGCATCCAGTTCGTCTTCACAAAGGTGCCTGTGACAGAGTTGTCGCCTAACCAAGCAGAGTACGTCACGATCATTAGTTTTCCCATGTTTCTGTGCCAATCTGCTTATAACCAATTTGTGATAACGTAGCTGACGACCAACAGCTTTTTGGACATTCCTCCATTAATCATGTCTATTGTTATCTAGATGAGATTAACGACGTTCCGATGGGAAATTGTTCTATCCTCATCTTCTAGCTCAATAAGGGTCATTGGTAGTTCCGGCATTCCCCAATTTTTTTTATTTTTTTTAAGCGCTTACATTTTAAGCATCAGCTTAGGACAAATCAAGCCAAAATAAGTTGGGTTGGGATAGTAGTTTGAAAACATTTTAGTGTTTGCCTTCAAACCAGCAAATCATGTGTTTATTTTTTTTTTAAAACAATTATTTTATTATATTATTTATTTTTATATTTCTTTAATTATTTTTTATTTAAATTATGTTGTTTTATTTTATGTTTATTATTTTATGTTTATTATGTCATCATTCTGTTAGTACCGTTTTAAATGAAAATATTAGGCAGTGTTCTTGTTGGGTAAAAATTAAAGGTGGGCGGCTGAGTGACTCCCCCACCCAGCCACCCCCTCGCCCTTCCAAGGAAATCAGAAAAAGTAAAGAAAAACCCTGTTAGTTGACAAAGTCAACGCTGAAGCCGGTCCCACGTATGTTCTATCGAGTTTAAGTCAGGGGAGAGAGCAGATCAATCAGGACATTCTTCCAACGGTCTCTGGATGTACTCCTTTACCACACGAGCACGATGAGAATGTGTAGGATCATCCAATAACACAAAATAAAATTTAAGGAATTATATGTATTAGAACCTTGTTTTCGCAAAAAGATCTCAATATCATTTGTTTTGTTGTTGTTGTTGTTGTTTGTTTTTTTTAAGTGCAACCTACAATTCTTTCAACGTATCAATTAATTTATCGAGAATCGATAGTAGTGTCTGCACAATATTATACCACATCATTACCAGTCAGAGCAGCATCTCCTATTACTGCTAGTTGGTGATAGTACAAGTTCCATAAACTTCGAGAACTTTCTGACACGTAAGTTGCTGATTCGGTACAGTGCAACCTAATATATCAGATGTGAATTCAAGGGAAGGAGATCGAACCACAATTAATTTATTGATTTTTAATGGGGAGCTTGATATGTATGTAGAAGATTATATGCATGTAATACTATTGAATACTATGTGTGCCCCTTTTAAACAGTGCATCTCTTCCCTGAATACGGGAGATGCCATTGTTAAACGCTGCACCCCATCCCTAGAAGAAAAAAACCCTCCACTGCATCTATCCCTAAATATCGCATAGCCTATCTTTGTCATCTCAACATAATGTTTAACGTCTTTTTGTTTAACGACACCACTAGAACACATTCATTTATTAATCATCGGCTATTGGATGTCAAACATTTGGTAATATTGACATATAGTCTTAGAGCGGAAACCCGCTACATTTTACATTAGTAGCATGGTATTTTTATATGCACCATCCCACACAGGATAGCACATACCACGGTCTTTGATATACGATCAACATAACGTTTAGTATCATAATAAAACATATGGTATGCTGCAGTAAGTTTATGACTCGTTAATCTCTAGCGTTTGTTTGTTTTTGGTGTGTGTGTGTGGGGGTTCTGGGGGGGGGGGGATATTTGTTTTTCTAGTGTGTGTTTTTTTATTGTTTTTTTTTTTTTAAAGTTTTGTTTAGGGATTTTTCCCCAGGAATTTTGAGAAATTCCTAATAAAAAAAAAGAGAGAGAGAAGAAATTTCATAAAGTTTTGGAATTTGTTTTTTAATTTCAGAATCTTACTGTATCATATAAAACTAGACATAAGAGATGCAATCGACTTAAAATGTTATATATTAAGTACCGAACTGAAATCTGTGGAACTGAAATGTGTGTAACTCCGGTAACGCAACTTGAACGTCATTGGTGTATCTGAAATAACACAAGGTGACAACACAACAGATGTTGGAAACAGAAACAGATATGAAATAATGATAAAAAAATGGTGTAAACGCGACAAAGCTTGGGTTTCGAGGTTTGCGTCAAGGTGTTAAACTCACGCACACTATTTCCGCATAAAAGGCCGCTGTTAACGTGATACGGTCATTGGGACTCCAATATCCAAGGTAAGTACCGTACACGTGAATTCGTGTAACTTTACATTCATGTTTGATTTACGTAATTGAGTTTTTATAGTTTTGAAGTGTCAGCGTTATTAAAGGCGAATGAGTTTGGGGTAGAAATCAGCCAGTACTTGAAAAAATAGCTTCCATTGGGATAGGAGAGTAAACACACACACACGCGCGCGCGCGCACACACGTACGCACGCACAAACAAACACAGTCTTTTCCACTGGTTACGCCAGTGAACGAACTACCAGACAAACAAACAGACACCTTCTGTACATTAAATACTTAATTAGACTATACAAAATAAAGCAAAAGTATATAAACCATTTCTTATATAATTATGAGTGCGGGACGTTGCTCAGTGGTACAGCCCTCGCCTGGTGCGCAATCGATCTAGAATCTATTTCCGTCGGTGAGCCAATTGGACTATTTCTCGTGCCAGCTAGTGCTCCACAACTGGTGTAACGAAGCACGTAGTATGTACTATCCTGGCTGTGGGATGGTGCATATAAAAAGATCCCTTGCTGCTAATCGAAAATAGTATCCAACGAAGCGGGTTTCCTCTCTCAATATATGTGTGGTCCTTAACCATATGTCCGACGCCATAATATAACCGAAAATAAAATGTGTTAAGTGCGTCGTTAAATAAACCATTTCCTTCCTTATAGAAATATATTTCTTACACACCCGTTGGTGAGAACATCATGCGTTAATTTTGATAACACTTGAGTTGTTTAAGCCCCGGTCACACTGTCAAGGATCAGGACGCCGAGTTAGCCACGGATGCGATCCGGCATCATTCATGACAATCTGTTGTGGTCCGTAAATGTCCGTATTAAATCCCTGATCAATCGCAATCTAATTAAAATTAGCTCCACTATTACATGTGGATCTAAAGACAGCCAGTTGGAGCTCATGTCCACCAATCAAAACCTTACTTGCAGAATCCTGCCAGTGATTTAAAACTAACAACACTGCGTAGTCCCCAATGTCCAGGTAACATTTCGTCTGTAAATAATAATTTATGGGTATGGGTGACTGTATTTACGTGCCCCTATCCACGAGGGTTCAGGCACGCCCACCCCGGATTCAGCCTCTGACATCGCCAGTTGTCGATTCCGGGGCGGGAGTATAATAATTTAAATATTGACCAATCACACTTCGCCTTTTATAACGTTATTTGGGAGCATACAAATTCTAAAAATATCGGGCGAGTCTATTTTAGTGGCCGCAGTACAGCGAACCGTACCAATACGTACGGGGTGGGTTATCAGTCTTCAATTTTACATTAAAAATTATTTATTTATTTATAAAATTAAAAAAAACTAAATCAGTCTTCAGTTTTATATTACAAATTATTTATTTTATAAAATAAAACATGTTTTAAGGAATTCGTAATTCACACGAAACATGTCGTATACCCTCAGGATAATTCGGAATGTTTTCAAATTATTTTTAAATCACTGGCAGGATTCTGCAAGTAAGGTTTTGATTGGTGGACATGAGCTCCAACTGGCTG